>NW_026571070.1:24840179-24862593 GCF_026225935.1 Boleophthalmus pectinirostris
AAAGAGAATTCTGAGCTTTGGAGATTTAGATCAGAGGTGTCCAAACTTTTTTTAATCAAGGACCATTTTGACACACACAGATAAAGGGCCAACTGAGGGCCACAGACTGATGAATAATCCAAGTTTGTGCATTTATAACAGGACCCACCAGACCTTTATTCATGTTTAGATCTTCAATAGGACACACTAAATATACGATATTGGCTTTATCAAAGTTTATCAAAAACTCAAAAAGTACTGCTTAATGTAATATAGGCAAATAGTTTGAACATGCCTGATTTAGAAGATGAAGATACAAGTGTGCATGAAAGAAAACATAATTCCAGGTATGTTTTTTACGAGATAACAACATTCTAAAATTGCTTTAAATTCAAAGTCAAATTTGTGTTTAAATGATATGTTTTTCTCACCACACATTTACGTATTTATATCGAAGTACTAGAGCCGCTAGTACACACTGAAGGAAACTTTTTGACACAATTCGGTCATAGAATTCTGTGAAGGCCATAACTTATTCAGGATCCTGCTCCCAGAATAAGCCCATGGTGAGTTTTGTTTATGATGCCACATATTTGTCTGTCAAGCAGTCAGTTACACAGTAGTGAACAGGAGGTGGCCATGGCAGTGACAGCAATAGGAGCTGGAGATAGCCTACTGCTGGGGCTGGTGCAGTGAACCAGAGCAGAGTACTGCACAGTGCAAATGATCCTGGTGACAGTGGGGTAGAGTGGAGCAAAGGAAATTGGTTTAAAGGCAGAGCTGAGAAGACAATCCGCAAACACAAGAAGTAGGGTACTCGTAAGGTCTAATGTTTGATTTTATTTTCAGTACATAGGCAAGCATGTTTATTTGTAGAGCACAAATCGTACACAAAGTCATTCAAAGTGCTTTACAGAAGAACAAAGACATTATCGGCCAAATTGCGCACGCGCTCACATTGCAAATAGAGCTGCTGAACTGTGCAGTATCTGGAGGACTGAAGAAAAGAGTGAAGGGGGGTCTGGACATATGAGGAACAGTGTGATTGGTCTAACTGTTAGTGTTGTAGTACTCGAGACCGCTTTTTTACAGTCTTGGTCTTGTCTCGGACTCAAGTGCATTGCATTTGGACTCGGTCTTGTCTTGGTCTTGTTTCGGATTCGAGGTGTGACACTCATCAAGTGCGTTCATATTTCATTACAGCTGGTAAATGTGCAGACTGCTAAATATCACTGCAAAAAAAAGTAAGATAATGTAATTGTAAATGTTATGAACTTGAAAAAACCCACTTGATTCACTTTGAAGTTGTTTTCTGTAAAGTACCAGTGGAAGTGGGATTAAAGAAAGAGTTCTCAAACTGTGGGTGAGGGTCCAGAAAAGGGGCGCAGAGTGTTTCAGTTTGCTTGGTCTGTTTTAAGCCTAAATGAACATTAATCAGATAAAATGGAGATAGATTTATATTTAAAAAATATAACTGTAAAATACAAATAAATGTAGGAAATGACAAAGATGGTCTCAATTTGGTCTCGATGGGCCGTGCTCTCGGTCTTGTAAAGTCTTGGTCTTGTCCTGGTCTCGGGACCCTGTGCTCTTGGACAGGTCTTGGTGTTGATTAGTGTGGTCTTGACTACAACACTACTAACTGGTATTAACCTGGCTGTAATCAGGGCAGTCTTTGCGTGATGTCACATAGTACTTGAAATTGCAGAGGAGACACTGGAGGCAGCACACACACAGTTTTTTGAACATGTATGCAGTTTAGTTGAAAGAGCTGATTGTTAGTGTTAAGTTCCATTTGATTTACTCCACGTGGATAATTCCATATAACCACAAACCAGACCCTCAACATCAAGTGAACACAACCTATTTAAAGGTGAAATAAAGCTTGTGTAGTGGCATTGTTGGGCAAATTACTTCAAAACTGTAATGCGTTATTACTTGTTACTGTCATTTCAAAGTAATTCATTGTATTACAATATTACTGCATTTAAAATGTAAGACATTACAAGACTACTGCATTACTTTTAAGTTACTCTCACCAAAATAATTGTCACTTATTGTCAAATAACAATCACCGAGTGAAGATGCCAAACTTTTGCGTCGTATATCAACTGAACCAGGACTAAACCGACGACTGAACCAGGACTGAACCAGGACTGAAACAGGACTAAACCGATGATGACTGAACCAGGACTGAACCAGGACTGAACCAGGACTGAAACAGGACTAAACCAAGACTAAACCAGAACTGAACCAGAAATGAACCAGGTCTAAACCAGGTCTAAACCAGTACTATATTGAGGACTGAACCAGCAAAAATGAATGCATTACAGTAATTTATTACTTTTATAACACTCCCAACACTGTGTAGTGGTAGTTTTTAAGTAAACAGCTACCTTTTACCTTTAGTTCAGTAGAGATTGGCGATTCCAGAATGAGTCTAGTGAAGGTGTAGATATTTGGTGTGTGTTTAAAAACACAGTGGAGCACTTCATGTATTACCACATGACATCACAAGGTGGAACAAAGTGTTTTCCATTTGAAAGAACCTAAATATGCAGGGTTCGTGAGTCAGACATGTGTGAGTTAAACAAAACACAACTTCAGGTCTGTTTCTGAAGAGGAAACATTATAACATAGAGTACACTGCAAAAAATAAAATCTAGCCAAGTTAAGATGACTAGAATTAAGAACGTTTCATCACGATTTGAGTAAATTTCACTTGACAAGTAAAATTATCTGCCAGTGGAACAAGACGTTTAGTACTTAAAATATGAAAATACAACTTGTTACACTTACGATAAGAAAAAACAACAACTCTTTGCACTTAAAATAAGACATTAAATCTGTCGCTGCTTGAATTAAGAAAAACAGACTTATTCCATTGGTAGATAATTTTACTTGTCAAGTTGAATCGACTCAAATAAAGGCAAACATTCTTAAATTAACTCATTCAGCTAACCTAGATATTACTTTTTGAAGTGCAGAAAATAGTGTTATATGGGCCATTTAAATCTGTTTCTGAAACTTCATAAACCCTCAAGTTATTAAACCATTATATAGACTTAAAACAATTGTGCTATAGATATTTGTAACCACATACACTACAAAGTTTTAGAACACCAAACAGCTTCCAGTTTTTTACTGTTTACTATTTACTGTTGACCAAAACATATTCTAAACCTTTGATTCTTGAAAGTGTCCACCTTTGGCAGATATAACAGCTGAACACACTCGTGGCTCGGTGTTTTTACAATAGAAATCAAATATTCTTCAGAAAGTTCTTCCCAAGTTGTCACAGAAGTTTCCATAAATGTGTGGCACTTGTAGGTTGCTTGGCCTTCACTATTCTGTCCAGTTCATCTCAAACCAGCTCGAATGGGGTTTAAGTCTGGACACTGTGCTGGACACTCCATGTTTTCCAAGCTTTACCATCTTGTTCTTTTTTCCTGAGGTAGTTTTGGCAGAGCTTGGACTTGTGTTTTGTATCTTTTATCTTTTTTTTTTTAACCGCTGTCTGTTCAGTTCTTACCTTTGTACCATTTCAGTCTCTTCAGTGGACTTGCACGACTTGAACTGCAATAAATAACTAAGGTGTTCTAAAACTTTTGACCAGTAGTGTAGCTGATTAGCCTCCGCGATGCCTTTGAACTCTTAGTATCTGAAAATTTCTAGGGGAAAAAATGAATTAAATATGTACTTTCGAAACCGTAGCACGTGGTCGGTGTTACGCTCCATAGGTAAACATGACCTCCTCCACCACCACACACACATCACACGCCCCTCAGTCAAACGCAGTCAATGAAGTCATCGCGTACCCGGTGAACCCAGCATTCACATGTACACTGAACGCAACACGCTTGTCTTCATCCGCCGGTCCAAACTCCCCCCGTCCTGATCACGCGTGGGGAGGGGGTGCGCTGTTGAATAATGCAGAGGAGGATGTCAGCGATGTCGGACTGGAGCGTGGTTTGTGCTGAGAGCAGCAGGTGCCTTTCATCATGGTGACACCAGAAACGCAGCGGCCCAGCGGGTGTTAGCTCAGCAATAGGTCCAAACACAGCCCCTATAAGCATGCATGTTCTGTACGCACGCTAGGCCCTATACAAGCTCCGGTGCACGTGCGAAGACGTGCAGGAGTAGAAACGAAGGTGGAAAATAGTTCCTGCCACTCTCCTCTGGGAAATTATTATCCCGAGCTTGTTATTGGGAGTGCTTATGTGGATGGATACAAAAGCGTTTGAGTGTGTTGGGATTGGAGGGTGCATGGTTTGGTGCAAATGAGAGTAGAGAAGCTTTGTTTACAGCGCAAAACAAAAGTGACTTGAATTCAGAAGATTTATTTTGTTGTAGTTTTAACTGTTTGTTTATTTAAAGGTCCTATATTACTCAAAATTTACTCTTGTGAGCTTTAAGCCATGTTATAATGTTGTTAACACATCACAAACAGACCTGGAGTTGTGTTTTGTTTCATTCAGTAATCCTTTATTATTAGTCTGGCTCTGTTCCAACTTGTGATGTCATGAAGTGGTAGTTTTCGGCTACAGCTGCCTTTTACCTACCAATACATTGGCAATTCAAGGGATGAAATAATCCAAATGATGCTAGTGACGGTGTATGGAGTTTGAAAAAGCAATGGAGCACTTCCTCTATTACCTCATGACATCACAAGGTGGAATAAAGTGTTTTCCGTTTGAGAGAAGAACTCAACCTAAACATTCAGGGTGTGTGTGTTAATTGTGTGAATGAAACAAAACACAACTCCGGGTCTGTTTGTGATGAAGAAACAACATTATAACATAGATCAGAAAATAGGAACTGTAAGGGCCTGTTTACATGAGAACGCTTGCACGTAAAAATTACAAAATATTTTGAAGTGCCATTTGTTTAGATGGTGACATGTTTTTGGGGTTTAAAAATGCAAAAATCTGAAACCACCCTCCAGAGTGGAAAGGTTGAATATGCTCCGCTGTAGCGTTTTCATCTACACTGCCCAAGAACAAAAACTCTGGTCAGATCTGCTCACGTCGTGTACACATTTACATCACATTCATACAGTACACAGAAACAAACATGTCGGATCATTTCCACCTTCAAGCTGCTCTGGCAGCTCTAATAAACTTACAGGAGGCATCCCAACAAATGTACAGAATATGCACAGATATTATTAGTGAACAGAGAAGGATCTGCAATTACCTCTGTCAAATTCTGGATGCACCAGTTGGTCGCAGGTGAGCCAGACGACTAGACCTGGAGAACCAATTGATGGTGGGACAACTTTGTGGAAGGAGTAACTGATGAAAATGCATGGCATGAAAACTTCTGAATGTCCAAAGATACCCTTGTTGCTTTAAGTACAAGCATACCCAATTCAATTCCACACACTTTTGCGTCACCATATTTGCAGATTTTCTCACAAAAACACTTGTCTAAACGTAGAATTAAAAGTGAAGATGTGAATCCACTCCTGCGACTGTCATCATATAAACGTAGCTTAAGAACTGAAAGAACTACAAGTGGGGTTAAAAAACTAGTCAGAGTATCTTGAAATAAATCACATAATCTAGGGCAGAAATGTAAATGTTTAACTAGTGAAAAGAGAGATGAATATTCAGAATATTTGTCATTTAAACTTGCATGGTGAAGCAGGACACCGTAAACTAGAAATATGTGATTCTCAGTCACAGCTGGATTTGAAAAGACTGAGGAATAATTGATGAAGCCTTTGAGAAGTTTGAAGCAAGTAGCCCACATTTTCTTAAAATGAGCTAGAATCCTGGGCAGTTGAGCAAATTTATTTTTTAACAGCGCAGTGAGTCATAAACCCACTCTCATCTTCTTCTGAGAACTGATCGTTATATGATGACGGTTTTTGTTGACATTTCCTGTAGATCCCCTCATTTTGTTGAGTTAAGACAAAGCAACTGTCTGAATAGCAGAATATTTGCTTTTTGTTCTCCTTTTTTCCCCAGGAAGCACCAGCAAGCCACAAAACTACATAAAAAATAGTGTAAATAAATTAAAAAAATATAACAATTTCAAGATGTTAAAGGTTTAGTATGTAAAAGTCTAGAGGTGTCAAAGCAGACCTATTGACCCAAAATCGATTTTTTTAGAGATTTTAACCATGTTGTAGTCATTTCCCCTCATCATTTATTCACTCGAAGTTGTATTTGGAGTAATTTGGACATATTTGACCAATCTTTAACTGCTTATTTTCATGACACCATATTGTCGATCAGTCCTATTGTCCTACAAAGGCAGAACGCTGTAACATCATGTTTGGTCAAAAATAAGTTCATGTCATTTTGTTTGTATTTGAAACCTCCTTTATCATGTGAATAAATACTGTGGAAAAATATAGAGTTTAAAATTGACTTTGACTCTTATTTGTCAGTTCCTGTACAAGACAAAAGACAATAACAGTGTATGTTTTGTTTGTGATTTAGTTCATAAATATATTTTATTTTGAAATCCATACTCTTGCCGACTTCTTTTTGTTGCGGCCTTGGTACAGCGTCTTAACACATTTAATAAATCTACCTTTGTATTCAATTATACTTAATTATCTTTAATGTGAAACTGTTCTGTGTATTTATTCGTACTGTACACACTGTACTGCAAAGTAACTCATCTGTCAAACTGTTTAACTGTGTAAGTCTCGCCGCATGATCCTGATCAGCACAGGAAATCCAAAGCTCTTCGATATCATTTCAAACAAACACCATGATGACCAGAGCTCTGTGAGGTGTTCTTATAATGGATGGAAATCTGGTGAAAATCAAGCAAATAATGATCATGTCAGTTTCTGCCTTTTGCCTTTGCACATGATACAAAGGCAGAGTAAAGGAACTGCCAAATAAGGGTCAAAGGTCAATTTTGAGCTCAATATTTTTCACATATAATTACTTCTTCATTATAGCAACCAGTTGTCAAAGTTTGGGTGCCCTACCTATTACACTTTTGTCTGGACAAACCAGAAACTCTGAAGTCATTTTTCTCAGTTTCACACTCTGGAGAGTTAAGGTCTTTTGCCTTTGTAGGGCAGAATACTCCCACTGCTCTATACTATTTACTCTTACTCCAGTTTGATTTTCTTAATTGGTGTAAGCATACAGAATGGATGAAATGAAAAAAAAAAAGCCTACTGTTCACTCAATTATCCATGGGTGTCCTAGATTATAAATATAAAGCAGACACATGCACAATAGGTCTTCTTTAAGGTCATGCTTCGGAACATTTTCCATTGAGATAGATCTGTTTTATGCTTTACTGTGGATGATTATCGCCAGAGGAACAACATTTCCATGGAGACACTCCTCCAGGCCAATTAAGAGTCAGGTTTGTGGAGATGCAATTTGTCCAAGGTTGTCCATGTTTTAAACACAGAGGGCCCATATTATGCTATTTTCTGATCTATTATAATGTTATTTCCTTGTCAAAAACATACCTGGAGTTGTTTGTTTCATTAACGCATGTTTAACACATAAACCCTGCATATTTAGTTCTTCTCTAAAACAGAAAACACTCTGTTCCACCTTGTGATATCATGTGGTAATACAGGAAGTGCTCCACTGTGTTTTTAAACTCCATACACCTTCACTAGAATCATTTGGATGTTTTCAGCCCTGCCTTTGACAATCTCTTTACTGAACTAAAGGTAAAAAGTACCTGTACTTCATTTCCTAGTGAGCCAGAGTGCTGGATACGTGTGGAGTCCTTGTATTTGCAGAGGTCGCTTGTGCTAGGCTAGTGCATGTCAATGGCCATAGTTAGCCTGCCACTAAAAAGCCAATCCAATCTTACCCACTTCACAAAGCACCCGAAGTAAAACAATTATAACGCCAGACTGAATGTCAGTGTCAATAAAATAATTTTAGAAGTTAAACCAGCCTTGCATTTGAAGGATTTATGTCTGAACAGCAGCAGCGACTTGTACTTCCTGATAGAAAGCTTGGCAGCAGCGGATTGATATATGAGGAAATAGTCCCTCAACATGCGAAGATTCATGTGAGGCAAGGTTAGTTTTATTTCAAACATTATTCTATCAACACAGACATTTACACAGACAGTCTGGAGTAATAATAGTTTTGCTTCAGGTGTTTTGTGGAGTGGGTAAGACTGTTTTTAGTGGCAGGCTACAACTATGGCCATTGACATGTACTAGCCTAGCACCAGCGACCTCTGCAAATACAAGGACTGGATGGAATATTTTGAAAAAGTGTCTCCACACGTCTCCAACACTCTGGCTCACTAGGAAATGAGGTCCTATGTCCAAAATTCCAATCTGTCCCTTTAAGATTTGGCAATGCAAACAGATTAATACTGCAGGATTACTCAAACGTGTGAATGAAATAAAACACAACTCCAGGTATATTTTTGATAAGGCAACAATAACTTCAACATGGCTAAAAGCTCATGATAGTCAATTTTGCTTTACATAGGACCTTTGGGAAATAAAACACCTTGGACTAGAAGTTTTTAATTCATATCCTGGCAAGCTCGATACTTCTAGTCTATTTAGAAGATTAACAAAACAAAAAATAAAATGAAAAACTTGACACTGCTGGCTTTATAAAAGAAAGAAGAAAAAAAAAACTCTTTAAACTAAAAGCCTAAAAACTGTGCCCACAGTAATTTTGGAAAAGCGTCAGAAGTTCTCACCCCCTGTTAAGTTCACAGTCTCTCTAACTCTCAGCACCTCCATTTGAAATCACTATTGGCTCAGTCGTGTGTGGACAGTACAGTACGTCCAACCGAACTCCGCGGTACCTCCAGCGCTAATGAAGTGTGCTACTGTAGGGCGCCAGAGTGAAGAGAGCCCAAACCTCCCTTTAAGAACCCACTTTCACTTTTAATCACCCTTGAAATTCCCTTTGATATGAGCGAGCGAGAGGGGAGCTAGCCAGATGAGACGATGGCGCGCTGCTGTATGATGCCTGCCGTAGATAGCTTCTCTGTCTAATTACCTAAACTTCTGCCGCGATTTCCTTTGAAGGCTGCTGAGATCAGACCATGACCCGAGGCGAAACCACTCTCGCATTCACTTCATGTCCCCGGGTCTATTGGTAGAAAACTGCAGGAGTTTTCAGCGCTGATTTGTCATTTCTATGGTAATTTAGAGCTAAAGTTTTGGGGTTGAGGTCTTTTGAAGTTTTTTGATACGAGGCAGCGAGGGTGTGGCGTCATAGACAATTCATGTAATCGCAAAGTGGCGTAGAAGGAGCCGTTCCGACGCCTTTCATCATTCTTTTGGTGTGGGCCGCCAACTTCGCTTGAACTTTTAAATGGGGAATTTCGAATGCACAAAGAAACAAGTCAATCAGATGTGTTTTTCGAGGTTTTAAAGATCACATGGAGGCTGTGAGAATTCTTCGCCTGCTCTGCTGCAGTTCCAAGTGACAGTATTATGCGGAAACTCAAACTTTTGGTGGCGGTTTACAGTGTTCTGCATCCAGATTATCAGATCAAAGCACTATTACTGTCTTTACTGATGTTAGAATAAGTTAATTTACAATAACTTTTTGAACTTAAAAGGTCCTATATTACACAAAATTGACTCTTGTGAGCTTTACACCATGTTAGAACATTGTCACCTAATCGAAAAACATACTGGAGTTTTGTTTCATTCACGCATGTTTGAGTTTCCCTTTATCATTAGTCTATCTACAAGCTCAAAGACTGCATTCAGACTGCAGCCTGAAGTGACCCAGATCAGATTTTTTCTCCTCTATGCGACCTGTATCTGGTCTTTTAATGACAGTCTGAACCACACAGATAAAATGTTTTCAAATGTGACCCAGGCCACTTGGATATGCAGCCCTAAAACTGGTACATATCCGATTGTTTGTCTGAATGGTCAGGTCACATTCATCCCACCTACACATCAGGCTCGGAGTCTAGTCAATGGAGGGAAAGCGAGGTTAGTGAGGGCCTGTTTACACAAGAACACTTGTGGGTAAAAATGACAAAATATTTTATCGGAAATGCCTTTCGTTTAGATGGTGTTTTTTGGGGCTTAAAAACACAAAAATCTGAAACCACCCTCCAGAATGGAAAAGTTGCGTTTCCGTCTACACTGCCCAAGGCTCAAAACTCTGGTCAGATCTGCTCATGTCACGTACGCATTTATATCACATACAGCACCACCTTGCGTCCTCAATTAGCCGCCTGGCATGCATACCCAATCACTGTATGCACACAGATGTCCTCCTGAAAACGCTTGTCTAAACGCGGAATAAAAAGTGAAGACGCGAAGCCACTTTTGCGTCTTCTGTTCAGACCTTCATCATATAAAACATAGCTAATAGAGTTAATATTTGGATTGGAAATTACTGTCAGAGAAATGGCTGAGCGTGGCTACAGGTGGTCCTGGCTCCAATGTCAACAAAAAATAAAGAGCCTGAATAAGAGCCAAAGAAGAGCCAAATACAAGGAGGCTAAAGACTCAAACCCACGAAGCGGCTGTAGATGTGTAACCTGTCCATTTTATGAAGAACTGTACCGTATTTTGGGAGACAAGCCCAGCGTTTAGGCGACATCCATAAACATTGAGCACACTCGCTGCGTATGACGTCGTCGTGTTCTCCAGTGCACACTCGGGACACTTTTGGGGTGTTTAAAGTTCACACTGGAGATCACATACAAGACACATTTAAATGGAAATGTGAACGACCTTGCAAGAAAAAAAAAAGATTACCCAAAAAACCTGAAATGAACATTAAGCCCTGCAGTCTGAACAGAGTCAAAATGTCAAAAGTTGCAAGTTTTCAAGTTATCAGCTACGTTTTACAGTTCAGTTCAGTAGAGATGAGTAATTCCAGGTGATTATAGTGAAGTTGTATGGAGTTTAAAAACGCATGGAGCACTATTACTACTGGAGAACTCCACATGACATCACAAGGTGGAAGAGAGCGTTTTCTGTCTGAAAGAAGAACTCTGCCTAAATATGCAGGATTTATGTGTTAAAAATACGTGAATGAAACAAAGCACAACTCCAGGTATGTTTTGATGAGGGGCCTTTCTACCATAAAAATAAACCACCCATTGTTAGGAGGTGGATGAGTGTTGCAGATGTTAAAGTGATCTTCCTGCTAGGCCACGTACGCAGCTATGAATCAGCACAGATCTGAAGCTTGACCAGAATTTTGATCAAGGTCAAGATTAGCCTTTTGGCATTAGCAGATGGGGAGCAATCAGACTAAACAAAAACTGACTTTTGAATATCCTCTACCATTACTGAAGCTTTTACATTTTCCGTTTCATACACTTGACTTTTCTGTGTTTCCAGCTATGAGGTCAACATGCTCAAATCAAATGTATAGCTTTTACTGATGACAATTCAAATGCTGATTTATTCTTTAGTTGCAAAAACAATGGACCATTGCTTCATCATGGTCTAGTACAGGTTTAGTTCTGGCTTTAATCCCAATTTTGATGTTGTGTGCATGTGCAAATGTGATACATAACCTTTGTACAATTCCATTCACTTTGTAGAGCCCAAAAACACATTAGCAGTCGCCTCGCAAAGAGTTGATTTAACCAGAGTTAGAAAATCACTGAAAACCAGTCATTGATAAATAAAAGATTGCAGATTGACCAACACAGGAAATAACAAGTGGTTACCCTCTGTCTTCAGGCCAAGAGAAACAAAAAAATAAGCCAATCTCTTCTACCTTCTCCAGAATCCCTAATCTGGGACGGTCCAAATGTAGCACGTAGCTCTCAAATCTCCTCTCAAAAGTTCTTGTAACATTCAGAACAAAATATATAACTTTACTTGAATTAAAAATAAGAGTTTAGTGTAAAAATCTGCACTGTTTCTCCATCTTGTGTTGGTTTTTCTCCATTTTTTTTTTTTTTTTCCTAAGCCGCTGTGTTTGTTTTGATGCTAATGGATCATCAATTAATCAAACTCAATTCAAGGAGAGAAGATACAGTTCCAGATCCACACGTCTTTGTAAAGTTTTGTCAAAGTGTGTAATTTTGTAACGAATGGACAGGCTGTAGATCAGAGATTGACACGTGCCCATTTGCGTGCAGAGTTCAAGTCTATATGGTCAAAGTGCACTCAAGACATTGGGGGGGCTCATTGTTTGTTGCGGCTGTGCTTTTACGATCTCCAACTAAATTTTCCACTATTGGTTCAGTATAAACCATTTTAGTTGTTGATATTGTAAAAGCAATTTTTCTCCTGCTCCCTTAGGGCCTTATTATACATTTTAGTATGCAAAGTCTACAATCAATTCAACTGAACTATTCTGAACCATGGTCCATTATTAAAACAGACAAACAACACAATGCCAATACAAGAAACAGATATAGTTGAAAAAAATAATAATAACGTAACACAAATCATACCAGTGTCTACATCTGAAACGGGTAGAGAATGGTTATGGAAATCTTTACACCAATCACCTTTTACCTGATTTTGGCTGTTGATAAACGATAAATCAATAAGATGTTTAATGTTACTTGAGATTATCGCAACCTCTTGATTCCTACATCTTAGCTCGTGGGCTTAATTTCTTAAGTGTTTGCGTTAATCTTAGCTGTTATCCATTGTGATAGAGCATTGTTTCCCAAAGACTGATTTTTGTTGGGTCGCCTTGTCACCATCTACAATATACAGTTCTGATACATGTTGAAATGTTGAGATGTGTTTTGTATAATTTCTCGTCTTTTTGCCATTATTTTATTGACTGTTTTGTTCCAATATTGTTGGTTCAAAGAGTGTTGAAAAGAAAAAGAAATGGGCTACAATTAATGTCCAAATAGGCGACTTATGGATCCTTTTATTGTTAGTTCAATTACAGTTTTTCATTGTTTCAAACTTGAGTAATACTAATTGTTCAGAGAGACACGATCACTCAGTCAACAATTAAAATATTCTCATTAAGTTTGGTTCTTGTACAAATGATGTAAAGTTGTTATTGTTTAAATCTTATTGTACCGGTGTCTACATTGTACACAGCGCACCTCTGGACTAATTATAAAAAAAGCCAGTTTGCAAAGACTGCAGGTGGCCTACAATGACGCTTTGCGGGTGCTTTTGAGGAGGCCACGATGTACGAGTGCGACTGAAATGTTTTTTTACTGCTTGAGTGAACACTTTGCAAGCTGCACTAATAATTTTAATGTACAGTTTTATCTGCAGACTGAACAAATGAGACAATGAAATAATAATGTCACTCACAAATTTGAGATTCAGTGCAACATGTGGAGACACTGGTGTGGCTTTTAAAACATGAATGTTTATTGTTTTGTATTGTCACTGTCCTTGTCTGTTTTTTTAAATGGACCATGAGTCCAGAATAAAGATGATGATGATGATGATGATGATGATGATGATGATGATGATGAAGAATAATGGTCAAATACACCTTTATTTTGTGATTTACGAATAATGTGTATTGGGTCGCAAAGTGATTTTTAAAATATGGGTCCCAAGAAAAAAAAAGTTTGGGAAACACTATGATAGAGTGTCCTGGCCTTCAGCTCCTTATATGAGTCTGAACTAGTTTTCTTGATTTTATGTTTGTAACCTGTCTCCAAGTATAAATGCTGTGTCTTCATTGCATTGCCTCAGATGAGGGTCAGAACTGACATTGACTGATGTAGGGATGGTTAGGCTTTATATCCTTTAAAACATGTCTCTTTAATGCTCTAAACAGCCCTGCTCCCCCTTATTTGACTAAACTCATACATGTCCACAGCTCAAATAGGGCATTAAGGCCGAATAACCAGCCTCTACGGGATGTCCCCAGAGCCAGTCTCAGACATTGGGGTGATCTGGCGTTCTCTGTCTCTAGCCTCAGACACTGGAACAAACTGTCCCCCGAAATGTGCATGACCACAGACTTTGGCCTTTTTAAGTCCAGGCTCAAAACTTATCTATTCAGACTGTCTTTTAACACTTAGTAATGTAGTGACACTTGATTACATGTTTTTATATTGTGTTGATTTTGGTGTGAAGCACTTGGGTCACCTTGAGTGTTGTAAATGGCTCTATATATAAAGTTTGATTGATTGTTTGATTGATCTGTGCACAGTTATAATAAATCCACACTGGAACATTACAACTCTCCATTTATTTTAGATTTTTTTCTTTAAGTCTTTACATAGAAATTCCACAACAGTATTACACTGATTCTTACATTTGTCACGCTCTGTTTCATTTTCTCACTTATTCAGCCTACATGTAAAAGTAGTGCTCATTAGCGTTCTTGTACTTGTAAAGCGTTAACTGCGGTGAAAAAACCTCGGTCACACAGGTCTAGTGCAGTCTCCTCGAGAGCACCTGAAGACCTTTGCAGACTGGCTTTTTTCTAATTAGTCCAGAAGTGATCCAGAGGGACAATTATCTTACATTGACTACACGTTCATTCAGGTGAAATTAACCAGGTGAAATGTTGTTTATGTGTGTATTTGTAATATTGTAAGTCAAAATTATAAGTGGGACTACCATATTTTTTGGCCTATAAGTCGCATTTTTTTCATGTTTTTCATGGTCCTGCAACTTATATATTAAAATTTTCAGACTGATGCGAGAGGGCGCTCTAGGCTTGTGTGTCATTATCTGCTACTACTGTACCACTGTCACTTCCCTCTACTGCGCATGTCTCCTGCAAAAAAAGCTGCTGTCCTGCTGCAAGTACCTGCAAGGGACTGGCGGAAAGCAGGAATGGAGAACACAGCTTCATGATAACTGGGAGGGAGCACCATGCAACGTTCCTGAAAGTCATTGGATGGATCGACAAAGCCTGGACTTCAGTGACAACTGAAATCATCATGTCGGGATTCAGAAAGGCCAGAATAATTCTAACTGGAATTGATGCTGAGTCTGACGACAGCGACACAGAAGAGGAAGTGACACTCATTTTACCTCATGGATCTATGGTTTACCTCTGGAGGTCGTGGAGTTGCTCAGAAATGACACCAAGGATGAAGAATTCAATGGATTTAGTGATTTGGAGTGAGATGGAGAGTTTGGTAAACTTGTTTATGCATTAGTTATCTGAAAAAAAACTGTTCATATGTGACATTAGCAGCCTGTTGTTCTCTGTTCTATTGTTGTTACTATAATTTCCCTTTCAAGATGAAATGTCAGTTCCCGGTCTTTGATTTTATTAAATAAATTTCTCCCAAAAAGTGCCACTTATATGTTTTTTTTCTTCTTTGTTACGCATTTTTTGGCTGGTGCAACATATACTATGGAGCGACTTATAGTCCAGAAAATATGGTAATTATTAAAGGTTATAAATTACACAAAATTGGCTCTTGTGAGCTTTTAGCCATGTTATAATGCTGTTACCTCCTTAAAAAAATACCAGGAGTTGTGTTTGGTTTCATTCACTCATGCTTGAGTAACACTTTATCATTATTCGGTAAGCTGTAGTTTTCAAGTTATCCGCACCCTTTTAGCTTTTGTTCAGTACAGATTGGCAATTCTCGACCTGAACTTATCCAAATGATTCTAGTGAAGGTGTATAGAGTTTAAAAACACAGTAAAGCACTTCCTGTATTACCACATGACATCACAAGTTGGAGCTGGAGCGTTTTCCGTTTACGAGAAGAACTCATTTTAAATACGCAGGGTTTGTGTGTCAAATATGTGAATGAAACAAAACACAACTCCAGTTCTGTTTTTGATAAGAAAATATTATAACACTGATGAGAAAATAGCGGAATATGGACCTTTTCAATTATATATAAACCAAGTCATTCATGAGCCTTTTAATAAGTCTGGTACAGCTGCCAGTTTTTAATAATTACTTCCAAGGTATTCGGTCGTTAAAATTAAGCTAAGCAAACCAATTAAGCCAGCAATTGGATTTCCCTCGACTTATCCGTTACTCCTTCACCTTCTCACAGTCTCCGTATTCAACAAGCAGCGTGGACTAATTAAATCATAAGCCAATATTGTGTCGCGTGGATGACAACGAGATACTGAAGTCACCTCTACGGAGTCTACAGCTCGGGTCGACTTTGCGTTCCCCTACGGCGCACTCCCGGCGATGTCTATATTAATCTTCGCCAAATCAAATCAATGACTTCACCCTCGTATTAGCTCCGACACCTGTTACCATGGCAACCTAAAGGCCAGCGAGTGTGGTGTGGTTGAGGAGACGGTTGGGGTTGGGGGGGGGGGGGGGCATAGTTCTTGACGGAGAGCGCTCGAGGGAGGACAAGAGGTTAGCGCCGCTCATACGTCAACCCACTAGCTGTCGTTTCCGGATTGCCACATTAGGATACGGGGCGACGGGAGGAAGAAAAAGTCGAGTCAAGAAGGTGTAAGGTGTCAAACGTGCTCTACTGTGCGACATCAAAAGCCAGTCTCCACGGCGACACGACTCGGCGTTGCAGTGACATACCTCGTCTTTCTTCGCAGCCCGCTTACCTGCGCCGTAACCCCCGCCGAGGCTCAGGGGGAGTGCTAGCGCCGAGAAAACGGTTGGCGCTACTCGTGTGTTTGTACACCCATGTCATATTTGCACTTTTCTTTGACGAAAATGTGTTTAAGTAAAAAAAAAAGGGAATGAAATAGTAAGGGAAATGTGATCTGATGTGTGTCATGTTTGATCTTGTTACATCGTACATATAAAAGCAAACACGCATGAATATATGGATGAGGCCTTGCATTTCTAGTGGTATGGCTCAGTGTATTTATGGGATTTTTTTGTTTTGTTTTTTAATCCACAGTATGTAACTTTTTAGCCAAAAATAGACTTATATTTACATGCTTTCTTACCATGAACTGTATTTAAATGGATGTAGCTAACCCGCTTAGTTGGATTTCAAATAGGAAGTGTTCACGGAAGCGCTTCTGGCTCCTTTGACGGTTTCCAATTGTCGCCTGCTCTACATGATCCTGCTGGTTTGTTTTTTATTTCCCTATTTGATCCATAAATAAATTCCTACTCCTATATCCACTAGCATCGTGTCCTTCATCTGACTGGAGCCAAACGCAACGGGTGACGTCACACTCCCTTAATGCACTTCTTTCTTCTTTCTTCTATAGTCTGTGGTTCTTACTCTGAGTGGGCTCGCATCCCCACAAACCTGACTCCTATTTGACCTGGAGGAGGGGCTTCTCCTGCTTGTTTTCATGGAAGTGTTGTTCCTAGAATGATTTAGATCAGGGGGGTCAAACATAAGGCCCGGGGGCTTTAATGTGGCCCTCGGCTGATTTTCTACTAAAATATTTGAATTATGTTTTCTATTAAAATATTGGTAATTTTCTGCGGTGCTGAGCATAGCAGCGTCTCCAGCGTCTCTGTGCTTGGCCCCTCCCACCAGAGCAGCACAAATAAAGACTTGTTTCTTTCCAAAAGCTCTTAAAGGACGATCGTTTTGATTGTTGACTGTGACACCCTCATCAGCAAAATGACAAAAATGAGAAAAGTGGACACCGAGTGCAGGAAAAATGGACTTATTCCTGTTTACGTATAGGTTAATGTTAAAAAATTTTGTTGAAATTGCATTTTTCAGGTTGTTCATAATATTATAATATTTTGTAAAAGAAAGAGTTCATCAATAAAAAAAATTAAAAATCTGTAAAAGATTTGCATTTCTCTTCACAAATATTTGAACTTATTGCTATTTTTGGGGGGGAGTTTTCTGATCCGGCCCCTTTGGGATCATAGTAGGTTGGATAAGGCCCGCGGACCACTATGAGTTTGACACCCCTGATTTAGATCATTGTTTCCCAAAGATGAGATTGTGATCATAAGGTGGGTCGCAAGAGATGTTTTTTTTGGGTCACCTTGTCAGGATCTGCATGTGGGTCTGCAAAATACAGTTTTAAGCTGTGACTTTATCGTCACTCTGGATCAGCATTTAGTCAGAATATTCTGTCCTCAGTAGGGCTCTTTCTGTTCAAAAACGGTTTGGGCTCTGCAATTTCAAGTACTTGGTGACATCACGCAAGACTGCTCTGATTACAGCCAAATGTTTCTGATTACAAACGCATTCCTAATCACTTCTTAATCATCAGTTATCCTCTTTAGTCTTCCAGGTACTGCCCAAATTAACAGCTCTATTTGAAATATACTTTAGATGTTTAGGCTATGTTTTTCTATGTATTTCTATGCTTATTCCTTTCACTTCTACATAAATGTGTGAACTGGGATATTCTGTGGTCACAAAAATGAAGACAAAGCACAGAAACAGACTGAATGCTGCGCCTGATCTGCTGCTGCGCTCTCCTCCCGCACCCTGGACTGGAACGCACTACAAAAACACAGACAGGCCCACCTTTCTCATTAGAAATTCTGAAATGTTAAGACATGTTTTGTATAATTTCTAATCTTTTTGTTATTATTTTATTGACTATTTTGTTCCAGTATTGCTGGTTCAATTGAATGTTGAAAAGAAAAAGAAATGGGCTACACTTAATGTCTAAATAGGCGACTTCTGGATCCTTTTATTGCTGCTTCAATTACTTTTTTTCATTGTTTAAAACTTGAGTAATACTAATTGTTCAGAGAGACACGATCACGCTGTATGTTTTTGATGAGGTAACAACATTCTTTTCCTTTTTTTTTAACCTGTACATGTGCATGAAAGAAGGGCCGTACCAGTCCATTGTCCTAAATGGTTCTGTGAAATAATTCAAAAGAAAAGTGAAGAAGAAAAAGACTTTAGAGAAGTAGGGGAAGGTTGGGGAAGTGTGTGTACCCTTAACTCTCTGGGGAAGCTATTTCAGAGTGTGGGGAGCTGTGAGGTAAAGCTGCCCAGCTGAACACTGCAGGATAGTGGTTCAGTAAGTGACAGAGACCGGTGCCATTGATGCCCCACTATAAAAAGCCTCTTAAGCCTCTTAAAATAACTTCTACCGCTTTGGAGCTGCCAACTTATTCTCCCAGTTTTTCCGAAAGCCTGTAAACAATTCAGTGTATTCATAAAAACCCTGACCTTGGAAGGGAATCGCTTTGACAAATTACCAACAGGATTTTTTCAGACACATAACAGACTTTTAAGAAGGAGGTTTGTCACAATGGCTAAACGTATTCTGCAGACGGAAGTGTATTTCACTGGAAACCCGAGCAGGAGTGGTGGGGAATGTTTGGAAAAAAGTCTGGGCACTGTTGTTTTACCCGTGCAAATATCATCATGCGTAGTAAAAGTATATTGATAATGTCTGTTGATACTTTACAGCAGTTTTCATCAACATTCCCTATCTAAAGCTCTGTTACACTTTAATCTACACTTTATTGTAACACAGTCTGGCCAGAAAGATTAAATAAAGAAAAATTTACCATATTACTGTCTCCAGAAATTTGTCAAGGTAAGAAATCAGAAATTAAATATCCTGTACCAGACAAATTTTATAAGCAGCTCTTAAAGTTGCATTGTGTAACTTTTCTGGTGGAGGGTCCATCAAACGTACTATATACTTTTCTCCATGGCGATGTTATTGCTTTGTCTGGAATATTTCACAGTATGATAGTAAGCCTTTCTATCTTCATGGAGACCAAACCAGACCAAGTTACAGGTCAGATCTGTCGAGAGGCGACCCCGCTGACAGTCAGAATGCCTGTTTTTCTAGGTATTTTTGAGCTATAAAACTACATGTAATTGAATAAATGTAAAGTAGAGCTGTTTAATGTCATACTGTGGAACATTCCAGGCAGAATATTGACATATCCATAGAAACAAGAAGGTGAATAGTGCACCTTTAACGTCAAATTAAGTTTTACTGTTTGCAACTAATTAAGAAGTGTTTTATTGTCTGATTGATTTATGTATGTATGTTTGTACTGTATTGTATGTATGTATGTATGTATGTATGTATGTACTGTATGTATGTATGTATGTATGTATGTATGTATGTACTGTATGTATGTATGTATGTATGTATGTATGTATGTATGTATGTATGTATGTATGTATGTATGTATGTATGTATGTATGTATCTGTATGTATGTATGTATGTATGTATGTATGTATGTATGTACTGTATGTATGTATGTATGTATGTATGTATGTATGTATGTATGTATGTATGTATGTATCTGTATGTATGTATGTATGTATGTACTGTATGTATGTATGTATGTACTGTATGTATGTATGTATGTATGCTGTATGTATGTATGTATGTATGTATGTATGTATGTATGTATGTATGTATGTATGTATGTATGTATGTATGTATGTATGTATGTATGTATGTACTGTATGTATGTATGTATGTATGTATGTATGTATGTATGTACTGTATGTATGTATGTATGTATGTATGTATGTATGTACTGTATGTATGTATGTATGTATGTATGTATGTATGTATGTATGTACTGTATGTATGTATGTATGTATGTATGTATGTATGTATGTATGTATGTATGTATGTATGTATGTACTGTATGTATGTATGTATGTATGTATGTATGTACTGTATGTATGTATGTACTGTATGTATGTATGTATGTATGTATGTATGTATGTATGTATGTATGTATGTTGTATTTATTTATTTATTTATTTACTGAATCCCCATTAGCCTTTCCTGGGGTAAAGACTGTTCTTCCTGAGGTCCAACTTTGGGTCTGATAATCAGGAAGTGGGTGTTAGCATGCTAAATGTGGCCATACCAGGGAGCTTTGATCCCATTTGATCTCGGAAGCTCAGCAAGGCCGGGCCTGGTTAGTACTTGGATGGGAGACCGCTGGGAAAATCACAGGGGGCGAGAGCTGCAAAAACTTTCATTGTGTCCTTAGGCAAGGCACTTCATCCACATTGCCTAGTATGAAAGTGGTGTGTGCATGAGTGATGGTGGTGATAGGAGGGGCTGATGGTGCAGATTGGCAGCCTCGCATCCATCAGTCTGCTCCAGGGCAGCTGTGGCTACAATAGTAGTTTACCATATAAATAAAAAACTTACTTACTTACTTACTAAATGCTGTTAGCTTTAATGTCACAGAAAAAACTGAGAACTTTCCTCTGAGAGTTGGAAATTGTATATAAACTCTTTGTGGTCACTAATTAGGATCTTTGGAATGCATAAGGTAAGTGAGGAATAAATTGGACCACTCTAAACTATTAAAATGGACCTAGTTCTGTTTAGGGTCTTTTCACCTTTTTAAGACTGTAAAAATCAGATACAGCGTCTTTAAACTTTAGGTAGAATTATGAGATCCACCAGAAAGCGTTTTGGATTTTCAACCTAACAAACACATCTAGCTATTCTTGTTTTTCCCCCTTTAGTATTGCATCAACCGCCTCTGAAGAAAACAGAGAGGGGAAAATGTAGGTTTTTGACAACCTTTTATCACAGAAGCTTTCGGTGCCTTTCAGAGTCCAAAAAGCAACAGTGACAAAACCACAAAGGTGCGTTTACGGCGGGCCTCATACAAACATTGGAGCTAGAACTCAGAAGACTTGAAATTCAAACCCTCACTGCCGACGTAGACTCTCCTTCTCCGTCAACAGCTTTTCCCATGACGCGCGACCTCTGGATCTCTTGCATAGTACCATGATGCTCTTGCACAAGCCAATGTTTAGAAGTGGGTAAAGTATCCAGGAATTGTACTGAAGTAGAAGTACAAAGTAGTGGTCCAAGAAATTATTGAAGTAAGACTTAAAAAGTGTTTATTCAAGTAAGAGAGTAACTTTAAGAGTCTGATTTATTTAAGATGTGATTTAAAATCTGATTTATGATCTGATTTATAATTTAAAAATGTTGTAATTGAAAGGACAAAGCATTAACCTGGTATTTTCAAAGGATAGACACAAAGATGAGAAAAACAAAACCAAATCTGAAGGAGTGCTGCAAGAAATACAAATGTTCAAATCACATAAGTATTTAGATAAGTATTTAGATAAGAGTTTTTACATAAGAAATGCAAATTTTTCCTTTTTTAATGTCTTGTCAAGATCCTGTGTGAATGTGAATCATTAGTCATAAGAGAAAGAGTTAAGATTTAAACATGCTAAATAACAGTTATTTTGTCATGAAGGATCATGTTCTCTGTGTAGTTCCATCTGTTTTACCATATTGTACTGTATATTACTGTAGTACATTTGAGGATCCTACATCACAGTACTTCAGTTCCATCCAAAGTAACAAACCGAAGTGGGAGGGACATGTTCCAGTTTGTTCCTGTAAAATTCAGCACTGCATTTATCAACTGTAAAGAGAAAAGTATTTTTAGGTCCAAGTCAAGTCCCAAGTCATTGACCTTCAAGTCCAAGTTGAGTCCCAAGTCTTAGTCCATTTTATCAAGTCAAGCCTCAAGTCCTTAAAATTGTGACTCAAGTCTGACTCAACTCGCAAGTCCCCACCTCTGCTACAAAGTGTAAAACCAGTACGTCTTAATAGAAGCATGTCGTAATGAAGGGATGTCGGAATAGGTGGTGGACCCCAAACTCGGGAAGAGGCAAATCACAGGAAATTCTTCTGTAGTGTGTTTAAGAGAACTATAAAAAATA